>NW_026089519.1:0-36582 GCF_933775445.1 Argentina anserina | reverse complement strand
ATGGAGTCGATAGAGGGCTTACCCTCCGTAGTTCAACAAATGAGTCCTACCATGTTCACTATCTCTGAATTAGCTATCCGGCCTTCTGAAACAACGATTCAAACTTGTGTCTAGACATCCATACTTAGGCCGCACGTCCACCTTGGTTTACAACTTAGAATCAATCGATCATTCAATCGTTTGAATGACAACTTAAGAGTGTAGAAGCATGAAATTGATTGAAAGACTTTCGTGAAAACTTTTTGAACGAAACCTTGTATTTTTCTTGTATGATTTTTGTATTCTTTTATACGAAGAGTGACAGAGAGTTCGACACTCTCATGCCACCACAAAAGAAGGCCGTGCCTTCCAATACAAGGACGCCATGTCCTTGTCCCAAATTGATCATGCCGTGCATGATAAGGTAAGTTTTCTAACTCATGTGGATTAGTTTCAACTAATGTTCTTGCTTGTGTGTATATTTCTCAATAGGTTGAAGCTACCACCGATTCTTAACGGATCCATGGAGTACATTAAAGTGATGACAAGATCAATTCCTAGTTGGACTAGGAGAGGAGTGGCCATGACACTCCTAGTCGAACAAGGAAAGCGTGCGTGTGTCATCAAGAAGGAGATTCCCATCCGGATTGGGATTTCCAAAGTAGAGGGAGAGATGGATTCCTAGTTGAGTTAGGAAAGGGAAGTTGCTGTGAGAAGAAGTCCTAGTTGAAGTAGGAGAAGCCAATGCCGTGTGTTATCAATGAAGAATTCAAATTCGGACTTGGATTCCAAGTGGGAGTGTGAGAAGTTTTCCATGTCCTTGTAGGTTTCTTTCTACCTCATGGAAAAGGATTGAGATTGCTCTATATATAGAGAGCACGGGTTCAACAACATTATTCATCCTTTTTCCGAAAATTCACAAGTTCATAAGAAGGAGAGGAAGACTACCACATTCGGTTCACTCAATTCACAAGAAGACTTTCAAGTGTGCAATGGAGGTGTTTGCGTTTCGTGAAGAAAATATGTTTCCAGAGAGGGACAGCCCTGCGTTTCATCCTAGATGCATTGTGTTGCCGGCTCCTAGACATAATCATATTCGTATGGAGGTCACATACAAGATTCTGAAGACCATGCCGATCTTCAGAGGGTTTAAGATTGAGAAGGCTGATGTCCATATATTTCTTTTTGAGTCGAAGGTGCAACAAGCTATTCAGTCCATGGAATGTGGAGACTTGGAGTTATTGTATCTTGAGGTGTTTCCCTTCACTCTAGTTGACAAAGCAAGAGAATGGTTGCACTCTATTCCTGAAAATTCCATCCGATCATGGGATGAGCTTAAAGAAACATTCCTCAAGGAATTCTTGCTCACGGCAAGAAGAGCAAGGATGAGAGAGATGATTCAAGCATGCAGACAAGAAGATGATGAGCCCTACCACAAGTACTTAAAGAGATTTCAAGAAGTAGTAGCACCGTTAGACCATGACATGAACCAACATGCATTGACTAGTACTTTCTACCAAGGTCTGCTAAGGGATTATCAAGAGTATATTGATTCGTTTTCACCAAGAGGCTTCATGAACCTTGAGGTAGGAGATAGGATCATGCATATTGGAGTACTTGGAGAAAGAAGGGATAGTTTGGTTTCGACGTCCTACTCTAGGGTGAGTGGTACTTCTCGGTTCAAGGGAGTGGAGATGGATGGAAGGAAAGCTAGGAAGTATGGGAACACTAGAGACCATTTGAAGCCTCTAGTTGGCATGAAGAGGAAAGGTAGACCGGCTAGAGTTAAGACTACGCCCACAAGAGCGGAGCACCGCCGAGACAAGATGATCAATGAAATGCAACAATCGATTTTGGAATTGGCAAAATCGCATAGGGAGTTAAAGGATCTTGTGGAGGAGATTCGTGCTAGCTCTAAGGAAAAGAGCAAAGAACTTACAATTGAGGAGGTGGAGTCTTACAGCCGTGTCAATGAGGAAGAAGAAGAAGAAGATCCGAGTTTGAAGGAAGAAGTGGAATCAGATGCGAGATATAAGAGCAGTGATTCGGACTCGAGTGAAGATGAGGAGGATGAACATGTCGTATTCTTCTAGTGAATAAAGATGAAGAAGTCTAGGCTATAGACTCTAAACTTAAGCCAATGAAGGAGCCGTCAACGAGTGTTTGCATTTTCTTATCCCTTATCTCTTTTTAATTTTCGTTGCTTATCATATTGTACATTGAGGGCAATGTAAGTTTTAAGTGTGGGGTGGGGTATACATCATTCGTTGAAGTCTAGTGTTTGATGCTTATGTGTTTCAATTTTGTTGTTTTGATTTCCGATTTTTAGTGTCATTTTGGTTCTGTTTTTTCGATTTTTAAGTTGTTTAGTTGTTTTGTTTTTGTTTTGAATCCTAGGTATGCCTTTAACTGTCTAGGATGAGTTGATCTTTGAATTTATGGTTGATAGATGATCATGATATTGAATTGAAGTTAATTGTTATTTGATGGTTAATTGATGTGTAGATTTTGTACGAACATGTAGTAGATGAGGATTTTGAAACTTAGGTACAGAATGAGCATGTTCCTTACTTGTTTGAATTCATGTAACCTTATGTGAGATTCGAGCCATATATATGTGCCTTTCTTTGGAGAGTTTATTCTATCGTTTCTTGGCTTTATAACCTCATTACATCTGTTTTGATCAATTCATATGCCATAGAATTGCAATGAACTAGAGAATGCTATAACTTACTTTGTGAAACTTTCGAAACTTTATGTCATAATATACTCTGATTTTGAAAATGATTGTTGGATCTTTTTAGGATTTCCACCACTTTAAGCCAAAAAGCCGTATTCCCTATTTGAGCCCTGCTTGGGACACCTTAGTGTTAACCCCTTTGAGCCTACGTTAAGCCTTTTCTTTCATTACCAACATGTTATATCCTTGCTTAGTATAGTTATATCTCTACATTGTCTTTAAGGCTTGGCAGAGCCGATTCTTGGTGTTAATATGGAGTGATGATTTGATTCAAGTGTGGGGTTATGCTATTGTATGTATGTTATGCTGTGAAAAGAGAATGAAAAGAAAGAAAAATGTATTAAAGCCGTGAAAAGAAAGAAAAGATTCATGATGCACGGCAAGAAAAGAAAAGAAGAAAAATTTTGAATGATGATCTCGGCATACATGTTGTTTTTGCCGAATTTGGAGTTGTGATGTATTTGTTGAAGGCTCAATAATATTATACTTAGCCTTTGTTCGTTTTCACAATGTTTAAAGTGAAGGATGAGTCCAACATGATGATATTTGGCCCTTGTTTTATGGAGTATGGCGACATAAGGTGGATGTTTTTGCTCTGCTAAGTCTTGAGGATGACCTTTGTGATTCTTTTACCCTGAGAAATATATCCATGCCGAGCCTAAGCCTACCCTTTTCTAAAGATCCGCATGATTCTTAAAATGAGTAGCTCTTGATCTGTGGAGTTTGTTTCATGAGTAAGCATATGGTTTGGGTTCATTTGTGCATATGATTGGTATCTTTCATGAGGTTTTCGATTTCACTATGTTTATAACTCTTGTGTGTGAAAAGCTTTTAAGCATATGCCATGTTTTAGAGAGAAAAGATTTGGAGTGCATATCCTAAGTGAGTTGAATTTGAACTTGTTTTGAACATGTCGAGCTTAATTTCACCTTTGTTTCTGCCATGTCTTACTTGTTAAACGAAATCTCATGTTTATTAACCATTGAATTCATCCTATCTATTTTGATTGAGTGTTATTCTTGATGCTATGAGTTTAAAGATCTCTGAGACAAAATGTTGAAGGCATTAGAATGTTGTGTCGTTAGTTGCTTTGATTTTGTTTTATGTTTTGATTTCCCTTTTTAGTGTTTGCTAAGGGACTAGCAAAGTCTAAGTGTGGGGTTGTTGATAGGAGCACAAAGTGTGACGTTCTTAATGTATATGTGCCCTATTCTTATGCTTTGTTACTTCTTATTTAGTTGTTTTAGGTTCATATTTGTCATATGTATGTTTTAAGTAGAGCTATTTCGAATTTAGATGATTTGATGATGAAATTGTGCTAAGTGTTAGAAATCCTTATTGAGCTAGGAGTCCTTACTCGACTAGGACTCTACTTTCCTATTTTCATTCTTTCCTATTCCTTAATCGACGATTTCTTTTCAGGAAAGACAAATCATATGTGGAAAGAAAGAAGAGTTGCCGAGATGCATTCCTAGTTGAACAAGGAAATCATGTTCGAGTTGAAGAAGGAGAAGAGGAGGCCGGCCTAGCTACCCCTAGTTGGACCAAGGATGATGCCGTGCAGCCCTTAAGTGATCTCCATATTGGACTTGGTTTCCTACATCAAGTTGGATATGGAGTACATAAATCAAATCCATATCAAAGAAGATTTCAGTTTCCCAATTGGATTCTATCTCCTACAAGGGACGGCAAAGAGGGTTTATTTTCTCCTATATATAGAGGCTCGGCCTCCCCATATTTTCATCATCAGCCCTACACACAAACACAAGCCATAGCTCTGCCAAATCCATCCTTCACCCTTCTAAGAAATCCTAAAACCGATTCCATCATTCCCCACCAATCAATAGCCTTCAAACACGCTTGTGAAGAAGGTTTCATCCATAGAAGTCTCGGCTACACTTGTGGATTGCTTGATTTATAAAGTGTAACCATGATTCACTCTTGTTTAAATTCGGTTTTGGTTTTGTTCTTGTTCTTGGATGAGTATGCGATTTGTGTAGAGTAAACTTGTTTCAATTTTGTCTATGAGATAGTTACTTGTTTCAAATTATATAAAGTTGCGATTTTAGGTTTTTAGTTCTATGATTTTGGTTTCTGTCGTGCCTTGTTATTAAATGATTTCGATATCTTTATGTTATGTATACGCTTGTAGCATGATATTTAGGTTGTTGGATTTATGACTTATGCTATGAACATGTTTATCTTTTCTATGTGATTTTCGAAATTGCATGATTGGGGGTTAAGTAGGTGACATGCTTAATGAATTCAATATGCGTGGCTTTGAAGTTGCATGGTAGGATAAGTATGTTAGATTTCGATTAAGACCGCTTGGAATGAATCGAATGTGTTAAGTGTCTTTGTGTTTAGGTTACTGCTTAGGACCCTAATTGCATGATCCAACCTTAGTTATTCATGATAGTGTCTCGGCATGACTCTTAAAGGAGAACTAGAACTTGACTTTCGTTAGCTTTGTATGATTTGTTTTGGTGATTGTTTATGTGTTGGTTGGTTGATCACATGTATATAGTAGTTTAGGTTTTATTTACTGTTTTTATGATTCAAACCGATCCTATATCTCAAATCTTTTATATCTTTATGAATTCGTGTTAATTGATGTGATCCTAAGCCCTGGATGGATCCCCGGTTTGTAAACGATACCCTCTTGCTTTATACTACTTACGATGCTTACAGGGTTAAATATTGATGTCGAGTAATCGAGCACTCATCAAATGGCGCCGTTGCCGGGGATCCATAAGAGATGGATCCCTAACTTTTAATGCGAATTCATTGTTTATATTGTACATTTGTATATTCTTATCTTATTTTCTTGTAACGTTTAGTAATTTATCTTAGGATGTTGCTTTGATGATTGAGTGAATGATTGTTGTAGGTTGTAAATCGAACGGAATAGGTAAAGTCCCTTTTGTTAATATTAGCCTTAACCCTTCATGCTAGCTCTCGAGTTTGCATGAGGTTGAGGGCGGCTTCTATTAACACTTGGAGATTTGTCTAACACCCAAGTTTGTTTCTAGCTGAGTAAGGGGCACGCTCTTTCATTACTCTGGTGCATGGGACCAAAATTGGATCTCAGAGAACTATTGACTGACATACATCTCGGTGATGGAGTCGATAGAGGGCTTACCCTCCGTAGTTCAACAAATGAGTCCTACCATGTTCACTATCTCTGAATTAGCTATCCGGCCTTCTGAAACAACGATTCAAACTTGTGTCTAGATTCAAACTTGATTTATAAAATGTAACCATGATTCACTCTTGTTTAAATTCGGTTTTGGTTTTGTTCTTGTTCTTGGATGAGTATGCGATTTGTGTAGAGTAAACTTGTTTCAATTTTGTCTATGAGATAGTTACTTGTTTCAAATTATATAAAGTTGCGATTTTAGGTTTTTAGTTCTATGATTTTGGTTTCTGTCGTGCCTTGTTATTAAATGATTTCGATATCTTTATGTTATGTATACGCTTGTAGCATGATATTTAGGTTGTTGGATTTATGACTTATGCTATAAACGATACCCTCTTGCTTTATACTACTTACGATGCTTACAGGGTTAAATATTGATGTCGAGTAATCTAGCACTCATCATACTGGAAACACTCTCAAATTCAATAGAAACTCGCATCAGAAAGCCTTAGAGAAAGATACTCAAACGAGAATTGAAAAGATACTCAAAATGCAATAGTAAACATACTCAAACGATAGAAAGATACTCAGTTTGAAAGAAACACACGCCCACACTGGAAACACTCTCAAATTCAATAGAAACTCACATCAGAAAGGCTTACAGAAAGATACTCAAACGAGAATTCAAAAGATACTCAAAGTGCAATAGTAAACATACTCAAACGATAGAAAGATACTCAGTTTGAAAGAAACACACGCCCACACTGGAAACATTCTCAAACATCAGAAAAACTCGCATCAGAAAGGCTTACAGAATGATACTCAAACGAGAATTGAAAAGATACTCAAAGTGCAATAGTAAACATACTCAAATGATAGAAAGATACTCAGTTTGAAAGAAACACACGCCCACACTGGAAACACTCTCAAATTCAAGAAAAACTCGCATCGAAAGCCGTTCAGAAAGATACTCAAACGAGAATTGAAAAGATACTCAAAATGCAATAGTAAACATACTCAAACGATAGAAAGATACTCAGTTTGAAAGAAACACACGCCCACACTGGAAACACTCTCAAATTCAATAGAAACTCGCATCAGAAAGGCTTACAGAAAGATACTCAAACGAGAATTGAAAAGATACTCAAAGTGCAATAGTAAACATACTCAAACGATAGAAAGATACTCAGTTTGAAAGAAACACACGTCCACACTGGAAACACTCTCAAATTCAAGAAAAACTCGCATCGAAAGCCGTTCAGAAAGATACTCAAACGAGAATTGAAAAGATACTCAAAATGCAATAGTAAACATACTCAACTCAAACGATAGAAAGATACTCAGTTTGAAAGAAACACACGCCCACACTGGAAACACTCTCAAATTCAAGAAAAACTCGCATCGAAAGCCGTTCAGAAAGATACTCAAACGAGAATTGAAAAGATACTCAAATTGCAATAGTAAACATACTCAAACGATAGAAAGATACTCAGTTTGAAAGAAACACACGCCCACACTGGAAACACTCTCAAATTCAATAGAAACTCGCATCAGAAAGCCTTACAGAAAGATACTCAAACGAGAATTGAAAAGATACTCAAAATGCAATAGTAAACATACTCAAACGATAGAAATATACTCAGTTTGAAAGAAACACACGCCCACACTGGAAACACTCTCAAATTCAATAGAAACTCGCATCAGAAAGGCTTACAGAAAGATACTCAAACGAGAATTGAAAAGATACACAAAGTGCAATAGTAAACATACTCAAACGATAGAAAGATACTCAGTTTCAAAGAAAAACACGCCCACATTGGAAACACTCTCAAATTCAAGAAAAACTCGCATCGAAAGCCGTTCAGAAAGATACTCAAACGAGAATTGAAAAGATACTCAAAGAGCAATAGTAAACATACTCAAACGATAGAAAGATACTCAGTTTGAAAGAAACACACGCCCACACTGGAAACACTCTCAAATTCAAGAAAAACTCGCATCGAAAGCCGTTCAGAAAGATACTCAAACGAGAATTGAAAAGATACTCAAAGAGCAATAGTAAACATACTCAAACGATAGAAAGATACTCAGTTTGAAAGAAACACACGCCCACACTGGAAACACTCTCAAATTCAAGAAAAACTCGCATCGAAAGCCGTTCAGAAAGATACTCAAACGAGAATTGAAAACATACTCAAAATGCAATAGTAAACATACTCAAACGATAGAAAGATACTCAGTTTGAAAGAAACACACGCCCACACTGGAAACACTCAAATTCAATAGAAACTCGCATCAGAAAGGCTTACAGAAAGATACTCAAAGGAGAATTGAAAAGATACTCAAAGTGCAATAGTACACATACTCAAACGATAGAAAGATACTCAGTTTGAAAGAAACACACGCCCACACTGGAAACACTCTCAAATTCAAGAAAAACTCGCATCGAAAGCCGTTCAGAAAGATACTCAAACGAGAATTGAAAAGATACTCAAAGAGCAATAGTAAACATACTCAAACGATAGAAAGATACACAGTTTGAAAGAAACACACGCCCACACTGGAAACACTCTCAAATTCAAGAAAAACTCGCATCGAAAGCCGTTCAGAAAGATACTCAAACGAGAATTGAAAAAATACTCAAAATGCAATAGTAAACATACTCAAACGATAGAAAGATACTCAGTTTGAAAGAAACACACGCCCACACTGGAAACACTCTCAAATTCAATAGAAACTCGCATCAGAAAGGCTTACAGAAAGATACTCAAACGAGAATTGAAAAGATACTCAAAGTGCAATCAAACGATAGAAACATACTCAGTTTGAAAGAAACACACGCCCACACTGGAAACACTCTCAAATTCAATAGAAACTCGCATCAGAAAGGCTTACAGAAAGATACTCAAACGAGAATTGAAAAGATACTCAAAGTGCAATAGTAAACATACTCAAACGATAGAAAGATACTCAGTTTGAAAGAAACACACGCCCACACTGGAAACACTCTCAAATTCAAGAAAAACTCGCATCGAAAGCCGTTCAGAAAGATACTCAAACGAGAATTGAAAAGATACTCAAAGTGCAATAGTAAACATACTCAAACGATAGAAAGATACTCAGTTTGAAAGAAACACACGCCCACACTGGAAACACTCTCAAATTCAAGAAAAACTCGCATCGAAAGCCGTTCAGAAAGATACTCAAACGAGGATTGAAAAGATACTCAAAATGCAATAGTAAACATACTCAAACGATAGAAAGATACTCTGTTTGAAAGAAACACACGCCCACACAGGAAACACTATAAAATTCAATAGAAACTCGCATCAGAAAGTCTTACAGAAAGATACTCAAACGAGAATTGAAAAGATACTCAAAGTGCAATAGTAAACATACTCAAACGATAGAAAGATACTCAGTTTGAAAGAAACACACGCCCACACTGGAAACACACTCAAATTCAAGAAAAACTCGCATCGAAAGCCGTTCAGAAAGATACTCAAACGAGAATTGAAAAGATACTCAAAATGCAATAGTAAACATACTCAAACAATAGAAAGATACTCAGTTTGAAAGAAACACACGCCCACACTGGAAACACTCTCAAATTCAATAGAAACTCGCATCAGAAAGGCTTACAGAAAGATACTCAAACGAGAATTGAAAAGATACTCAAAGTGCAATAGTAAACATACTCAAACGATAGAAAGATACTCAGTTTGAAAGAAACACAGGCCCACACTGGAAACACTCTCAAATTCAATAGAAACTCGCATCAGAAAGGCTTACAGAAAGATACACAAACGAGAATTGAAAAGATACTCAAAGTGCAATAGTAAACATACTCAAACGATAGAAAGATACTCTGTTTGAAAGAAACACACGCCCACACAGGAAACACTATAAAATTGAATAGAAACTCGCATCAGAAAGCCTTACAGAAAGATACTCAAACGAGAATTGAAAAGATACTCAAAGTGCAATAGTAAACATACTCAAACGATAGAAAGATACTCAGTGTGAAAGAAACACACGCCCACACTGGAAACACTCTCAAATTCAAGAAAAACTCGCATCGAAAGCCGTTCAGAAAGATACTCAAACGAGAATTGAAAAGATACTCAAAGAGCAATAGTAAACATACTCAAACGATAGAAAGATACTCAGTTTGAAAGAAACACACGCCCACACTGGAAACACTCTCAAATTCAAGAAAAACTCACATCGAAAGCCGTTCAGAAAGATACTCAAACGAGAATTGAAAAGATACTCAAAGAGCAATAGTAAACATACTCAAACGATAGAAAGATACTCAGTTTGAAAGAAACACACGCCCACACTGGAAACACTCTCAAATTCAAGAAAAACTCGCATCGAAAGCCGTTCAGAAAGATACTCAAACGAGAATTGAAAAGATACTCAAAATGCAATAGTAAACATACTCAAACGATAGAAAGATACTCAGTTTGAAAGAAACACACGCCCACACTGGAAACACTCAAATTCAATAGAAACTCGCATCAGAAAGGCTTACAGAAAGATACTCAAAGGAGAATTGAAAAGATACTCAAAGTGCAATAGTACACATACTCAAACGATAGAAAGATACTCAGTTTGAAAGAAACACACGCCCACACTGGAAACACTCTCAAATTCAAAAAAAACTCGCATCGAAAGCCGTTCAGAAAGATACTCAAACGAGAATTGAAAAGATACTCAAAGAGCAATAGTAAACATACTCAAACGATAGAAAGATACACAGTTTGAAAGAAACACACGCCCACACTGGAAACACTCTCAAATTCAAGAAAAACTCGCATCGAAAGCCGTTCAGAAAGATACTCAAACGAGAATTGAAAAAATACTCAAAATGCAATAGTAAACATACTCAAACGATAGAAAGATACTCAGTTTGAAAGAAACACACGCCCACACTGGAAACACTCTCAAATTCAATAGAAACTCGCATCAGAAAGCCTTACAGAAAGATACTCAAACGAGAATTGAAAAGATACTCAAAGTGCAATAGTAAACATACTCAGTTTGAAAGAAACACACGCCCACACTGGAAACACACTCAAATTCAATAGAAACTCGCATCAGAAAGGCTTACAGAAAGATACTCAAACGAGAATTGAAAAGATACTCAAAGTGCAATAGTAAACATACTCAAACGATAGAAAGATACTCAGTTTGAAAGAAACACACGCCCACACTGGAAACACTCTCAAATTCAAGAAAAACTCGCATCGAAAGCCGTTCAGAAAGATACTCAAACGAGAATTGAAAAGATACTCAAAGTGCAATAGTAAACATACTCAAACGATAGAAAGATACTCAGTTTGAAAGAAACACACGCCCACACTGGAAACACTCTCAAATTCAAGAAAAACTCGCATCGAAAGCCGTTCAGAAAGATACTCAAACGAGAATTGAAAAGATACTCAAAATGCAATAGTAAACATACTCAAACAATAGAAAGATACTCAGTTTGAAAGAAACACACGCCCACACTGGAAACACTCTCAAATTCAATAGAAACTCGCATCAGAAAGGCTTACAGAAAGATACTCAAACGAGAATTGAAAAGATACTCAAAGTGCAATAGTAAACATACTCAAACGATAGAAAGATACTCAGTTTGAAAGAAACACAGGCCCACACTGGAAACACTCTCAAATTCAATAGAAACTCGCATCAGAAAGGCTTACAGAAAGATACTCAAACGAGAATTGAAAAGATACTCAAAGTGCAATAGTAAACATACTCAAACGATAGAAAGATACTCTGTTTGAAAGAAACACACGCCCACACAGGAAACACTATAAAATTGAATAGAAACTCGCATCAGAAAGCCTTACAGAAAGATACTCAAACGAGAATTGAAAAGATACTCAAAGTGCAATAGTAAACATACTCAAACGATAGAAAGATACTCAGTGTGAAAGAAACACACGCCCACACTGGAAACACTCTCAAATTCAAGAAAAACTCGCATCGAAAGCCGTTCAGAAAGATACTCAAACGAGAATTGAAAAGATACTCAAAGAGCAATAGTAAACATACTCAAACGATAGAAAGATACTCAGTTTGAAAGAAACACACGCCCACACTGGAAACACTCTCAAATTCAAGAAAAACTCACATCGAAAGCCGTTCAGAAAGATACTCAAACGAGAATTGAAAAGATACTCAAAGAGCAATAGTAAACATACTCAAACGATAGAAAGATACTCAGTTTGAAAGAAACACACGCCCACACTGGAAACACTCTCAAATTCAAGAAAAACTCGCATCGAAAGCCGTTCAGAAAGATACTCAAACGAGAATTGAAAACATACTCAAAATGCAATAGTAAACATACTCAAACGATAGAAAGATACTCAGTTTGAAAGAAACACACGCCCACACTGGAAACACTCAAATTCAATAGAAACTCGCATCAGAAAGGCTTACAGAAAGATACTCAAAGGAGAATTGAAAAGATACTCAAAGTGCAATAGTACACATACTCAAACGATAGAAAGATACTCAGTTTGAAAGAAACACACGCCCACACTGGAAACACTCTCAAATTCAAAAAAAACTCGCATCGAAAGCCGTTCAGAAAGATACTCAAACGAGAATTGAAAAGATACTCAAAGAGCAATAGTAAACATACTCAAACGATAGAAAGATACACAGTTTGAAAGAAACACACGCCCACACTGGAAACACTCTCAAATTCAAGAAAAACTCGCATCGAAAGCCGTTCAGAAAGATACTCAAACGAGAATTGAAAAGATACTCAAAATGCAATAGTAAACATACTCAAACGATAGAAAGATACTCAGTTTGAAAGAAACACACGCCCACACTGGAAACACTCTCAAATTCAATAGAAACTCGCATCAGAAAGGCTTACAGAAAGATACTCAAACGAGAATTGAAAAGATACTCAAAGTGCAATAGTAAACATACTCAGTTTGAAAGAAACACACGCCCACACTGGAAACACTCTCAAATTCAATAGAAACTCGCATCAGAAAGGCTTACAGAAAGATACTCAAACGAGAATTGAAAAGATACTCAAAGTGCAATAGTAAACATACTCAAACGATAGAAAGATACTCAGTTTGAAAGAAACACACGCCCACACTGGAAACACTCTCAAATTCAAGAAAAACTCGCATCGAAAGCCGTTCAGAAAGATACTCAAACGAGAATTGAAAAGATACTCAAAGTGCAATAGTAAACATACTCAAACGATAGAAAGATACTCAGTTTGAAAGAAACACACGCCCACACTGGAAACACTCTCAAATTCAAGAAAAACTCGCATCGAAAGCCGTTCAGAAAGATACTCAAACGAGAATTGAAAAGATACTCAAAGAGCAATAGTAAACATACTCAAACGATAGAAAGATACTCAGTTTGAAAGAAACACACGCCCACACTGGAAACACTCTCAAATTCAAGAAAAACTCGCATCGAAAGCCGTTCAGAAAGATACTCAAACGAGGATTGAAAAGATACTCAAAATGCAATAGTAAACATACTCAAACGATAGAAAGATACTCTGTTTGAAAGAAACACACGCCCACACAGGAAACACTATAAAATTCAATAGAAACTCGCATCAGAAAGCCTTACAGAAAGATACTCAAACGAGAATTGAAAAGATACTCAAAGTGCAATAGTAAACATACTCAAACGATAGAAAGATACTCAGTTTGAAAGAAACACACGCCCACACTGGAAACACACTCAAATTCAAGAAAAACTCGCATCGAAAGCCGTTCAGAAAGATACTCAAACGAGAATTGAAAAGATACTCAAAATGCAATAGTAAACATACTCAAACGATAGAAAGATACTCAGTTTGAAAGAAACACACGCCCACACTGGAAACACTCTCAAATTCAATAGAAACTCGCATCAGAAAGGCTTACAGAAAGATACTCAAACGAGAATTGAAAAGATACTCAAAGTGCAATAGTAAACATACTCAAACGATAGAAAGATACTCAGTTTGAAAGAAACACACGCCCACACTGGAAACACTCTCAAATTCAAGAAAAACTCGCATCGAAAGCCGTTCAGAAAGATACTCAAACGAGGATTGAAAAGATACTCAAAATGCAATAGTAAACATACTCAAACGATAGAAAGATAGTCAGTTTGAAAGAAACACACGCCCACTCTGGAAACACTCTCAAATTCAAGAAAAACTCGCATCAGAAAGGCTTACAGAAAGATACTCAAACGAGAATTGAAAAGATACTCAAAGTGCAATAGTAAACATACTCAAACGATAGAAAGATACTCAGTTTGAAAGAAACACACGCCCACACTGGAAACACTCTCAAATTCAAGAAAAACTCGCATCGAAAGCCATTCAGAAAGATACTCAAACGAGAATTGAAAAGATACTCAAAATGCAATAGTAAACATACTCAAACGATAGAAAGATACTCAGTTTGAAAGAAACACACGCCCACACTGGAAACACTCTCAAATTCAAGAAAAACTCGCATCGAAAGCCGTTCAGAAAGATACTCAAACGAGAATTGAAAAGATACTGAAATTGCAATAGTAAACATACTCAAACGATAGAAAGATACTCAGTTTGAAAGAAACACACGCCCACACTGGAAACACTCTCAAATTCAATAGAAACTCGCATCAGAAAGGCTTACAGAAAGATACTCAAACGAGAATTGAAAAGATACTCAAAATGCAATAGTGAACATACTCAAACGATAGAAAGATACTCAGTTTGAAAGAAACACACGCCCACACTGGAAACACTCTCAAATTCAATAGAAACTCGCATCAGAAAGGCTTACAGAAAGATACTCAAACGAGAATTGAAAAGATACTCAAAGTGCAATAGTAAACATACTCAAACGATAGAAAGATACTCTGTTTGAAAGAAACACACGCCCACACAGGAAACACTATAAAATTGAATAGAAACTCGCATCAGAAAGCCTTACAGAAAGATACTCAAACGAGAATTGAAAAGATACTCAAAGTGCAATAGTAAACATACTCAAACGATAGAAAGATACTCAGTGTGAAAGAAACACACGCCCACACTGGAAACACTCTCAAATTCAAGAAAAACTCGCATCGAAAGCCGTTCAGAAAGATACTCAAACGAGAATTGAAAAGATACTCAAAGAGCAATAGTAAACATACTCAAACGATAGAAAGATACTCAGTTTGAAAGAAACACACGCCCACACTGGAAACACTCTCAAATTCAAGAAAAACTCACATCGAAAGCCGTTCAGAAAGATACTCAAACGAGAATTGAAAAGATACTCAAAGAGAAATAGTAAACATACTCAAACGATAGAAAGATACTCAGTTTGAAAGAAACACACGCCCACACTGGAAACACTCTCAAATTCAAGAAAAACTCGCATCGAAAGCCGTTCAGAAAGATACTCAAACGAGAATTGAAAACATACTCAAAATGCAATAGTAAACATACTCAAACGATAGAAAGATACTCAGTTTGAAAGAAACACACGCCCACACTGGAAACACTCAAATTCAATAGAAACTCGCATCAGAAAGGCTTACAGAAAGATACTCAAAGGAGAATTGAAAAGATACTCAAAGTGCAATAGTACACATACTCAAACGATAGAAAGATACTCAGTTTGAAAGAAACACACGCCCACACTGGAAACACTCTCAAATTCAAAAAAAACTCGCATCGAAAGCCGTTCAGAAAGATACTCAAACGAGAATTGAAAAGATACTCAAAGAGCAATAGTAAACATACTCAAACGATAGAAAGATACACAGTTTGAAAGAAACACACGCCCACACTGGAAACACTCTCAAATTCAAGAAAAACTCGCATCGAAAGCCGTTCAGAAAGATACTCAAACGAGAATTGAAAAAATACTCAAAATGCAATAGTAAACATACTCAAACGATAGAAAGATACTCAGTTTGAAAGAAACACACGCCCACACTGGAAACACTCTCAAATTCAATAGAAAATCGCATCAGAAAGGCTTACAGAAAGATACTCAAACGAGAATTGAAAAGATACTCAAAGTGCAATAGTAAACATACTCAGTTTGAAAGAAACACACGCCCACACTGGAAACACACTCAAATTCAATAGAAACTCGCATCAGAAAGGCTTACAGAAAGATACTCAAACGAGAATTGAAAAGATACTCAAAGTGCAATAGTAAACATACTCAAACGATAGAAAGATACTCAGTTTGAAAGAAACACACGCCCACACTGGAAACACTCTCAAATTCAAGAAAAACTCGCATCGAAAGCCGTTCAGAAAGATACTCAAACGAGAATTGAAAAGATACTCAAAGTGCAATAGTAAACATACTCAAACGATAGAAAGATACTCAGTTTGAAAGAAACACACGCCCACACTGGAAACACTCTCAAATTCAAGAAAAACTCGCATCGAAAGCCGTTCAGAAAGATACTCAAACGAGAATTGAAAAGATACTCAAAGTGCAATAGTAAACATACTCAAACGATAGAAAGATACTCAGTTTGAAAGAAACACACGCCCACACTGGAAACACTCTCAAATTCAAGAAAAACTCGCATCGAAAGCCGTTCAGAAAGATACTCAAACGAGGATTGAAAAGATACTCAAAGTGCAATAGTAAACATACTCAAACGATAGAAAGATACTCAGTTTGAAAGAAACACACGCCCACACTGGAAACACACTCAAATTCAAGAAAAACTCGCATCGAAAGCCGTTCAGAAAGATACTCAAACGAGAATTGAAAAGATACTCAAAATGCAATAGTAAACATACTCAAACGATAGAAAGATACTCAGTTTGAAAGAAACACACGCCCACACTGGAAACACTCTCAAATTCAATAGAAACTCGCATCAGAAAGGCTTACAGAAAGATACTCAAACGAGAATTGAAAAGATACTCAAAGTGCAATAGTAAACATACTCAAACGATAGAAAGATACTCAGTTTGAAAGAAACACACGCCCACACTGGAAACACTCTCAAATTCAAGAAAAACTCGCATCGAAAGCCGTTCAGAAAGATACTCAAACGAGGATTGAAAAGATACTCAAAATGCAATAGTAAACATACTCAAACGATAGAAAGATAGTCAGTTTGAAAGAAACACACGCCCACTCTGGAAACACTCTCAAATTCAAGAAAAACTCGCATCAGAAAGGCTTACAGAAAGATACTCAAACGAGAATTGAAAAGATACTCAAAGTGCAATAGTAAACATACTCAAACGATAGAAAGATACTCAGTTTGAAAGAAACACACGCCCACACTGGAAACACTCTCAAATTCAAGAAAAACTCGCATCGAAAGCCATTCAGAAAGATACTCAAACGAGAATTGAAAAGATACTCAAAATGCAATAGTAAACATACTCAAACGATAGAAAGATACTCAGTTTGAAAGAAACACACGCCCACACTGGAAACACTCTCAAATTCAAGAAAAACTCGCATCGAAAGCCGTTCAGAAAGATACTCAAACGAGAATTGAAAAGATACTGAAATTGCAATAGTAAACATACTCAAACGATAGAAAGATACTCAGTTTGAAAGAAACACACGCCCACACTGGAAACACTCTCAAATTCAATAGAAACTCACATCAGAAAGGCTTACAGAAAGATACTCAAACGAGAATTGAAAAGATACTCAAAATGCAATAGTGAACATACTCAAACGATAGAAAGATACTCAGTTTGAAAGAAACACACGCCCACACTGGAAACACTCTCAAATTCAATAGAAACTCGCATCAGAAAGGCTTACAGAAAGATACTCAAACGAGAATTGAAAAGATACTCAAAGTGCAATAGTAAACATACTCAAACGATAGAAAGATACTCAGTTTGAAAGAAACACACGCCCACACTGGAAACACTCTCAAATTCAAGAAAAACTCGCATCGAAAGCCGTTCAGAAAGATACTCAAACGAGGATTGAAAAGATACACAAATTGCAATAGTAAACATACTCAAACGATAGAAAGATACTCAGTTTGAAAGAAACACACGCCCACACTGGAAACACTCTCAAATTCAAGAAAAACTCGCATCGAAAGCCGTTCAGAAAGATACTCAAACGAGAATTGAAAAGATACTCAAAATGCAATAGTAAACATACTCAAACGATAGAAAGATACTCAGTTTGAAAGAAACACACGCCCACACTGGAAACACTCTCAAATTCAATAGAAACTCGCATCAGAAAGGCTTACAGAAAGATACTCAAACGAGAATTGAAAAGATACTCAAAGTGCAATCAAACGATAGAAAGATACTCAGTTTGAAAGAAACACACGCCCACACTGGAAACACTCTCAAATTCAATAGAAACTCGCATCAGAAAGGCTTACAGAAAGATACTCAAACGAGAATTGAAAAGATACTCAAAGTGCAATAGTAAACATACTCAAACGATAGAAAGATACTCAGTTTGAAAGAAACACACGCCCACACTGGAAACACTCTCAAATTCAAGAAAAACTCGCATCGAAAGCCGTTCAGAAAGATACTCAAACGAGAATTGAAAAGATACTCAAAGTGCAATAGTAAACATACTCAAACGATAGAAAGATACTCAGTTTGAAAGAAACACACGCCCACACTGGAAACACTCTCAAATTCAAGAAAAACTCGCATCGAAAGCCGTTCAGAAAGATACTCAAACGAGGATTGAAAAGATACTCAAAATGCAATAGTAAACATACTCAAACGATAGAAAGATACTCTGTTTGAAAGAAACACACGCCCACACAGGAAACACTATAAAATTCAATAGAAACTCGCATCAGAAAGCCTTACAGAAAGATACTCAAACGAGAATTGAAAAGATACTCAAAGTGCAATAGTAAACATACTCAAACGATAGAAAGATACTCAGTTTGAAAGAAACACACGCCCACACTGGAAACACACTCAAATTCAAGAAAAACTCGCATCGAAAGCCGTTCAGAAAGATACTCAAACGAGAATTGAAAAGATACTCAAAATGCAATAGTAAACATACTCAAACGATAGAAAGATACTCAGTTTGAAAGAAACACACGCCCACACTGGAAACACTCTCAAATTCAATAGAAACTCGCATCAGAAAGGCTTACAGAAAGATACTCAAACGAGAATTGAAAAGATACTCAAAGTGCAATAGTAAACATACTCAAACGATAGAAAGATACTCAGTTTGAAAGAAACACACGCCCACACTGGAAACACTCTCAAATTCAAGAAAAACTCGCATCGAAAGCCGTTCAGAAAGATACTCAAACGAGGATTGAAAAGATACTCAAAATGCAATAGTAAACATACTCAAACGATAGAAAGATACTCAGTTTGAAAGAAACACACGCCCACACTGGAAACACTCTCAAATTCAAGAAAAACTCGCATCAGAAAGGCTTACAGAAAGATACTCAAACGAGAATTGAAAAGATACTCAAAGTGCAATAGTAAACATACTCAAACGATAGAAAGATACTCAGTTTGAAAGAAACACACGCCCACACTGGAAACACTCTCAAATTCAAGAAAAACTCGCATCGAAAGCCATTCAGAAAGATACTCAAACGAGAATTGAAAAGATACTCAAAATGCAATAGTAAACATACTCAAACGATAGAAAGATACTCAGTTTGAAAGAAACACACGCCCACACTGGAAACACTCTCAAATTCAAGAAAAACTCGCATCGAAAGCCGTTCAGAAAGATACTCAAACGAGAATTGAAAAGATACTGAAATTGCAATAGTAAACATACTCAAACGATAGAAAGATACTCAGTTTGAAAGAAACACACGCCCACACTGGAAACACTCTCAAATTCAATAGAAACTCGCATCAGAAAGGCTTACAGAAAGATACTCAAACGAGAATTGAAAAGATACTCAAAATGCAATAGTGAACATACTCAAACGATAGAAAGATACTCAGTTTGAAAGAAACACACGCCCACACTGGAAACACTCTCAAATTCAATAGAAACTCGCATCAGAAAGGCTTACAGAAAGATACTCAAACGAGAATTGAAAAGATACTCAAAGTGCAATAGTAAACATACTCAAACGATAGAAAGATACTCAGTTTGAAAGAAACACACGCCCACACTGGAAACACTCTCAAATTCAAGAAAAACTCGCATCGAAAGCCGTTCAGAAAGATACTCAAACGAGGATTGAAAAGATACACAAATTGCAATAGTAAACATACTCAAACGATAGAAAGATACTCAGTTTGAAAGAAACACACGCCCACACTGGAAACACTCTCAAATTCAAGAAAAACTCGCATCGAAAGCCGTTCAGAAAGATACTCAAACGAGAATTGAAAAGATACTCAAAATGCAATAGTAAACATACTCAAACGATAGAAAGATACTCAGTTTGAAAGAAACACACGCCCACACTGGAAACACTCTCAAATTCAATAGAAACTCGCATCAGAAAGGCTTACAGAAAGATACTCAAACGAGAATTGAAAAGATACTCAAACGATAGAAAGATACTCAGTTTGAAAGAAACACACGCCCACACTGGAAACACTCTCAAATTCAATAGAAACTCGCATCAGAAAGGCTTACAGAAAGATACTCAAACGAGAATTGAAAAGATACTCAAAGTGCAATAGTAAACATACTCAAACGATAGAAAGATACTCAGTTTGAAAGAAACACACGCCCACACTGGAAACACTCTCAAATTCAAGAAAAACTCGCATCGAAAGCCGTTCAGAAAGATACTCAAACGAGAATTGAAAAGATACTCAAAGTGCACTAGTAAACATACTCAAACGATAGAAAGATACTCAGTTTGAAAGAAACACACGCCCACACTGGAAACACTCTCAAATTCAAGAAAAACTCGCATCGAAAGCCGTTCAGAAAGATACTCAAACGAGAATTGAAAAGATACTCAAAGTGCAATAGTAAACATACTCAAACGATAGAAAGATACTCAGTTTGAAAGAAACACACGCCCACACTGGAAACACTCTCAAATTCAAGAAAAACTCGCATCGAAAGCCGTTCAGAAAGATACTCAAACGAGGATTGAAAAGATACTCAAAATGCAATAGTAAACATACTCAAACGATAGAAAGATACTCTGTTTGAAAGAAACACACGCCCACACAGGAAACACTATAAAATTCAATAGAAACTCGCATCAGAAAGCCTTACAGAAAGATACTCAAACGAGAATTGAAAAGATACTCAAAGTGCAATAGTAAACATACTCAAACGATAGAAAGATACTCAGTTTGAAAGAAACACACGCCCACACTGGAAACACACTCAAATTCAAGAAAAACTCGCATCGAAAGCCGTTCAGAAAGATAATCAAACGAGAATTGAAAAGATACTCAAAATGCAATAGTAAACATACTCAAACGATAGAAAGATACTCAGTTTGAAAGAAACACACGCCCACACTGGAAACACTCTCAAATTCAATAGAAACTCGCATCAGAAAGGCTTACAGAAAGATACTCAAACGAGAATTGAAAAGATACTCAAAGTGCAATAGTAAACATACTCAAACGATAGAAAGATACTCAGTTTGAAAGAAACACACGCCCACACTGGAAACACTCTCAAATTCAAGAAAAACTCGCATCGAAAGCCATTCAGAAAGATACTCAAACGAGAATTGAAAAGATACTCAAAATGCAATAGTAAACATACTCAAACGATAGAAAGATACTCAGTTTGAAATAAACACACGCCCACACTGGAAACACTCTCAAATTCAAGAAAAACTCGCATCGAAAGCCGTTCAGAAAGATACTCAAACGAGAATTGAAAAGATACTCAAAATGCAATAGTAAACATACTCAAACGATAGAAAGATACTCAGTTTGAAAGAAACACACGCCCACACTGGAAACACTCTCAAATTCAATAGAAACTCGCATCAGAAAGGCTTACAGAAAGATACTCAAACGAGAATTGAAAAGATACTCAAAATGCAATAGTAAACATACTCAAACGATAGAAAGATACTCAGTTTGAAAGAAACACACGCCCACACTGGAAACACTCTCAAATTCAATAGAAACTCGCATCAGAAAGGCTTACAGAAAGATACTCAAACGAGAATTGAAAAGATACTGAAATTGCAATAGTAAACATACTCAAACGATAGAAAGATACTCTGTTTGAAAGAAACACACGCCCACACAGGAAACACTATAAAATTCAATAGAAACTCGCATCAGAAAGCCTTACAGAAAGATACTCAAACGAGAATTGAAAAGATACTCAAAGTGCAATAGTAAACATACTCAAACGATAGAAAGATACTCAGTTTGAAAGAAACACACGCCCACACTGGAAACACTCTCAAATTCAAGAAAAACTCGCATCGAAAGCCGTTCAGAAAGATACTCAAACGAGGATTGAAAAGATACTCAAAATGCAATAGTAAACATACTCAAACGATAGAAAGATACTCAGTTTGAAAGAAACACACGCCCACACTGGAAACACTCTCAAATTCAAGAAAAACTCGCATCAGAAAGGCTTACAGAAAGATACTCAAACGAGAATTGAAAAGATACTCAAAATGCAATAGTGAACATACTCAAACGATAGAAAGATACTCAGTTTGAAAGAAACACACGCCCACACTGGAAACACTCTCAAATTCAATAGAAACTCGCATCAGAAAGGCTTATAGAAAGATACTCAAACGAGAATTGAAAAGATACTCAAAATGCAATAGTAAACATACTCAAACGATAGAAAGATACTCAGTTTGAAAGAAACACACGCCCACACTGGAAACACTCTCAAATTCAATAGAAACTCGCATCAGAAAGGCTTACAGAAAGATACTCGAACGAGAATTGAAAAGATACTCAAAGTGCAATAGTAAACATACTCAAACGATAGAAAGATACTCAGTTTGAAAGAAACACACGCCCACACTGGAAACACTCTCAAATTCAAGAAAAACTCGCATCAGAAAGGCTTACAGAAAGATACTCAAACGAGAATTGAAAAGATACTCAAATTGCAATAGTAAACATACTCAAACGATAGAAAGATACTCAGTTTGAAAGAAACACACGCCCACACTGGAAACACTCTCAAATTCAAGAAAAACTCGCATCGAAAGCCGTTCAGAAAGATACTCAAACGAGAATTGAAAAGATACTCAAATTGCAATAGTAAACATACTCAAACTATAGAAAGATACTCAGTTTGAAAGAAACACACGCCCACACTGGAAACACTCTCAAATTCAATAGAAACTCGCATCAGAAAGGCTTACAGAAAGATACTCAAACGAGAATTGAAAAGATACTCAAATTGCAATAGTAAACATACTCAAACGATAGAAAGATACTCAGTTTGAAAGAAACACACGCCCACACTGGAAACACTCTCAAATTCAATAGAAACTCGCAACAGAAAGGCTTACAGAAAGATACTCAAACGAGAATTGAAAAGATACTCAAAATGCAATAGTGAACATACTCAAACGATAGAAAGATACTCAGTTTGAAAGAAACACACGCCCACACTGGAAACACTCTCAAATTCAAGAAAAACTCGCATCGAAAGCCGTTCAGAAAGATACTCAAACGAGGATTGAAAAGATACTCAAAATGCAATAGTAAACATACTCAAACGATAGAAAGATACTCTGTTTGAAAGAAACACACGCCCACACAGGAAACACTATAAAATTCAATAGAAACTCGCATCAGAAAGCCTTACAGAAAGATACTCAAACGAGAATTGAAAAGATACTCAAAGTGCAATAGTAAACATACTCAAACGATAGAAAGATACTCAGTTTGAAAGAAACACACGCCCACACTGGAAACACTCTCAAATTCAAGAAAAACTCGCATCGAAAGCCGTTCAGAAAGATACTCAAACGAGGATTGAAAAGATACTCAAAATGCAATAGTAAACATACTCAAACGATAGAAAGATACTCAGTTTGAAATAAACACACGCCCACACTGGAAACACTCTCAAATTCAAGAAAAACTCGCATCGAAAGCCATTCAGAAAGATACTCAAACGAGAATTGAAAAGATACTCAAAATGCAATAGTAAACATACTCAAACGATAGAAAGATACTCAGTTTGAAATAAACACACGCCCACACTGGAAACACTCTCAAATTCAAGAAAAACTCGCATCGAAAGCCGTTCAGAAAGATACTCAAACGAGAATTGAAAAGATACTCAAAATGCAATAGTAAACATACTCAAACGATAGAAAGATACTCAGTTTGAAAGAAACACACGCCCACACTGGAAACACTCTCAAATTCAATAGAAACTCGCATCAGAAAGGCTTACAGAAAGATACTCAAACGAGAATTGAAAAGATACTGAAATTGCAATAGTAAACATACTCAAACGATAGAAAGATACTCTGTTTGAAAGAAACACACGCCCACACAGGAAACACTATAAAATTCAATAGAAACTCGCATCAGAAAGCCTTACAGAAAGATACTCAAACGAGAATTGAAAAGATACTCAAAGTGCAATAGTAAACATACTCAAACGATAGAAAGATACTCAGTTTGAAAGAAACACACGCCCACACTGGAAACACTCTCAAATTCAAGAAAAACTCGCATCGAAAGCCGTTCAGAAAGATACTCAAACGAGGATTGAAAAGATACTCAAAATGCAATAGTAAACATACTCAAACGATAGAAAGATACTCAGTTTGAAAGAAACACACGCCCACACTGGAAACACTCTCAAATTCAAGAAAAACTCGCATCAGAAAGGCTTACAGAAAGATACTCAAACGAGAATTGAAAAGATACTCAAAATGCAATAGTGAACATACTCAAACGATAGAAAGATACTCAGTTTGAAAGAAACACACGCCCACACTGGAAACACTCTCAAATTCAATAGAAACTCGCATCAGAAAGGCTTATAGAAAGATACTCAAACGAGAATTGAAAAGATACTCAAAATGCAATAGTAAACATACTCAAACGATAGAAAGATACTCAGTTTGAAAGAAACACACGCCCACACTGGAAACACTCTCAAATTCAATAGAAACTCGCATCAGAAAGGCTTACAGAAAGATACTCGAACGAGAATTGAAAAGATACTCAAAGTGCAATAGTAAACATACTCAAACGATAGAAAGATACTCAGTTTGAAAGAAACACACGCCCACACTGGAAACACTCTCAAATTCAAGAAAAACTCGCATCAGAAAGGCTTACAGAAAGATACTCAAACGAGAATTGAAAAGATACTCAAATTGCAATAGTAAACATACTCAAACGATAGAAAGATACTCAGTTTGAAAGAAACACACGCCCACACTGGAAACACTCTCAAATTCAAGAAAAACTCGCATCGAAAGCCGTTCAGAAAGATACTCAAACGAGAATTGAAAAGATACTCAAATTGCAATAGTAAACATACTCAAACTATAGAAAGATACTCAGTTTGAAAGAAACACACGCCCACACTGGAAACACTCTCAAATTCAATAGAAACTCGCATCAGAAAGGCTTACAGAAAGATACTCAAACGAGAATTGAAAAGATACTCAAATTGCAATAGTAAACATACTCAAACGATAGAAAGATACTCAGTTTGAAAGAAACACACGCCCACACTGGAAACACTCTCAAATTCAATAGAAACTCGCAACAGAAAGGCTTACAGAAAGATACTCAAACGAGAATTGAAAAGATACTCAAAATGCAATAGTGAACATACTCAAACGATAGAAAGATACTCAGTTTGAAAGAAACACACGCCCACACTGGAAACACTCTCAAATTCAAGAAAAACTCGCATCGAAAGCCGTTCAGAAAGATACTCAAACGAGGATTGAAAAGATACTCAAAATGCAATAGTAAACATACTCAAACGATAGAAAGATACTCTGTTTGAAAGAAACACACGCCCACACAGGAAACACTATAAAATTCAATAGAAACTCGCATCAGAAAGCCTTACAGAAAGATACTCAAACGAGAATTGAAAAGATACTCAAAGTGCAATAGTAAACATACTCAAACGATAGAAAGATACTCAGTTTGAAAGAAACACACGCCCACACTGGAAACACTCTCAAATTCAAGAAAAACTCGCATCGAAAGCCGTTCAGAAAGATACTCAAACGAGGATTGAAAAGATACTCAAAATGCAATAGTAAACATACTCAAACGATAGAAAGATACTCAGTTTGAAAGAAACACACGCCCACACTGGAAACACTCTCAAATTCAAGAAAAACTCGCATCAGAAAGGCTTACAGAAAGATACTCAAACGAGAATTGAAAAGATACTCAAAATGCAATAGTAAACATACTCAAACTATAGAAAGATACTCAGTTTGAAAGAAACACACGCCCACACTGGAAACACTCTCAAATTCAATAGAAACTCACATCAGAAAGGCTTACAGAAAGATACTCAAACGAGAATTGAAAAGATACTCAAATTGCAATAGTAAACATACTCAAACGATAGAAAGATACTCAGTTTGAAAGAAACACACGCCCACACTGGAAACACTCTCAAATTCAAGAAAAACTCGCATCGAAAGCCGTTCAGAAAGATACTCAAACGAGAATTGAAAAGATACTCAAATTGCAATAGTAAACATACTCAAACCATAGAAAGATACTCAGTTTGAAAGAAACACACGCCCACACTGGAAACACTCTCAAATTCAATAGAAACTCGCATCAGAAAGGCTTACAGAAAGATACTCAAACGAGAATTGAAAAGATACTCAAAATGCAATAGTGAACATACTCAAACGATAGAAAGATACTCAGTTTGAAAGAAACACACGCCCACACTGGAAACACTCTCAAATTCAAGAAAAACTCGCATCGAAAGCCGTTCAGAAAGATACTCAAACGAGAATTGAAAAGATACTCAAATTGCAATAGTAAACATACTCAAACCATAGAAAGATACTCAGTTTGAAAGAAACACACGCCCACACTGGAAACACTCTCAAATTCAATAGAAACTCGCATCAGAAAGGCTTACAGAAAGATACTCAAACGAGAATTGAAAAGATACTCAAAATGCAATAGTGAACATACTCAAACGATAGAAAGATACTCAGTTTGAAAGAAACACACGCCCACACTGGAAACACTCTCAAATTCAATAGAAACTCGCATCAGAAAGGCTTACAGAAAGATACTCAAACGAGAATTGAAAAGATACTCAAAGTGCAATAGTAAACATACTCAAACGATAGAAAGATACTCAGTTTGAAAGAAACACACGCCCACACTGGAAACACTCTCAAATTCAAGAAAAACTCGCATCGAAAGCCGTTCAGAAAGATACTCAAACGAGGATTGAAAAGATACACAAATTGCAATAGTAAACATACTCAAACGATAGAAAGATACTCAGTTTGAAAGAAACACACGCCCACACTGGAAACACTCTCAAATTCAAGAAAAACTCGCATCGAAAGCCGTTCAGAAAGATACTCAAACGAGAATTGAAAAGATACTCAAAATGCAATAGTAAACATACTCAAACGATAGAAAGATACTCAGTTTGAAAGAAACACACGCCCACACTGGAAACACTCTCAAATTCAATAGAAACTCGCATCAGAAAGGCTTACAGAAAGATACTCAAACGAGAATTGAAAAGATACTCAAAATGCAATAGTAAACATACTCAAACGATAGAAAGATACTCAGTTTGAAAGAAACACACGCCCACACTGGAAACACTCTCAAATTCAATAGTAACTCGCATCAGAAAGGCTTACAGAAAGATACTCAAACGAGAATTGAAAAGATACTGAAATTGCAATAGTAAACATACTCAAACGATAGAAAGATACTCAGTTTGAAAGAAACACACGCCCACACTGGAAACACTCTCAAATTCAATAGAAACTCGCAACAGAAAGGCTTACAGAAAGATACTCAAACGAGAATTGAAAAGATACTCAAAATGCAATAGTGAACATACTCAAACGATAGAAAGATACTCAGTTTGAAAGAAACACACGCCCACACTGGAAACACTCTCAAATTCAAGAAAAACTCGCATCGAAAGCCGTTCAGAAAGATACTCAAACGAGGATTGAAAAGATACTCAAAATGCAATAGTAAACATACTCAAACGATAGAAAGATACTCTGTTTGAAAGAAACACACGCCCACACAGGAAACACTATAAAATTCAATAGAAACTCGCATCAGAAAGCCTTACAGAAAGATACTCAAACGAGAATTGAAAAGATACTCAAAGTGCAATAGTAAACATACTCAAACGATAGAAAGATACTCAGTTTGAAAGAAACACACGCCCACACTGGAAACACTCTCAAATTCAAGAAAAACTCGCATCGAAAGCCGTTCAGAAAGATACTCAAACGAGGATTGAAAAGATACTCAAAATGCAATAGTAAACATACTCAAACGATAGAAAGATACTCAGTTTGAAAGAAACACACGCCCACACTGGAAACACTCTCAAATTCAAGAAAAACTCGCATCAGAAAGGCTTACAGAAAGATACTCAAACGAGAATTGAAAAGATACTCAAAATGCAATAGTGAACATACTCAAACGATAGAAAGATACTCAGTTTGAAAGAAACACACGCCCACACTGGAAACACTCTCAATTTCAAGAAAAACTCGCATCGAAAGCCGTTCAGAAAGATACTCAAACGAGAATTGAAAAGATACTCAAATTGCAATAGTAAACATACTCAAACTATAGAAAGATACTCAGTTTGAAAGAAACACACGCCCACACTGGAAACACTCTCAAATTCAATAGAAACTCGCATCAGAAAGGCTTACAGAAAGATACTCAAACGAGAATTGAAAAGATACTCAAATTGCAATAGTAAACATACTCAAACGATAGAAAGATACTCAGTTTGAAAGAAACACACGCCCACACTGGAAACACTCTCAAATTCAAGAAAAACTCGCATCGAAAGCCGTTCAGAAAGATACTCAAACGAGAATATAAAAGATACTCAAATTGCAATAGTAAACATACTCAAACGATAGAAAGATACTCAGTTTGAAAGAAACACACGCCCACACTGGAAACACTCTCAAATTCAAGAAAAACTCGCATCGAAAGCCGTTCAGAAAGATACTCAAACGAGGATTGAAAAGATACTCAAAATGCAATAGTAAACATACTCAAACGATAGAAAGATACTCAGTTTGAAAGAAACACACGCCCACACTGGAAACACTCTCAAATTCAAGAAAAACTCGCATCAGAAAGGCTTACAGAAAGATACTCAAACGAGAATTGAAAAGATACTCAAAATGCAATAGTGAACATACTCAAACGATAGAAAGATACTCAGTTTGAAAGAAACACACGCCCACACTGGAAACACTCTCAAATTCAAGAAAAACTCGCATCGAAAGCCGTTCAGAAAGATACTCAAACGAGAATTGAAAAGATACTCAAATTGCAATAGTAAACATACTCAAACTATAGAAAGATACTCAGTTTGAAAGAAACACACGCCCACACTGGAAACACTCTCAAATTCAAGAAAAACTCGCATCGAAAGCCGTTCAGAAAGATACTCAAACGAGAATTTAAAAGATACTCAAATTGCAATAGTAAACATACTCAAACGATAGAAAGATACTCAGTTTGAAAGAAACACACGCCCACACTGGAAACACTCTCAAATTCAAGAAAAACTCGCATCGAAAGCCGTTCAGAAAGATACTCAAACGAGAATTGAAAAGATACTCATAGAGCAATAGTAAACATACTCAAACGATAGAAAGATACTCAGTTTGAAAGAAACACACGCCCACACTGGAAACACTCTCAAATTCAAGAAAAACTCGCATCGAAAGCCGTTCAGAAAGATACTCAAACGAGAATTGAAAAGATACTGAAATTGCAATAGTAAACATACTCAAACGATAGAAAGATACTCAGTTTGAAAGAAACACACGCCCACACTGGAAACACTCTCAAATTCAAGAAAAACTCGCATCAGAAAGCCTTACAGAAAGATACTCAAACGAGAATTGAAAAGATACTGAAAGTGCAATAGTAAACATACTCAAACGATAGAAAGATACTCAGTTTGAAAGAAACACACGCCCATACTGGAAACACTCTCAAATTTAAGAAAAACTCGCATCGAAAGCCGTTCAGAAAGATACTCAAACGAGAATTGAAAAGATACTCAAAGAGCAATAGTAAACATACTCAAACGATAGAAAGATACTCAGTCTGAAAGAAACACACGCCCACACTGGAAACACTCTAAAATTCAATAGAAACTCGCATCAGAAAGGCTTACAGAAAGATACTCAAACGAGAATTGAAAAGATACTCAAAGTGCAATAGTAAACATACTCAAACGATAGAAAGATACTCAGTTTGAAAGAAACACACGTCCACACTGGAAACACTCTCAAATTCAAGAAAAACTCGCATCGAAAGCCGTTCAGAAAGATAGTCAAACGAGAATTGAAAAGATACTCAAAATGCAATAGTAAACATACTCAAACGATAGAAAGATACTCAGTTTGAAAGAAACACACGCCCACACTGGAAACACTCTAAAATTCAATAGAAACTCGCATCAGAAAGGCTTACAGAAAGATACTCAAACGAGAATTGAAAAGATACTCAATGTGCAATAGTAAACATACTCAAACGATAGAAAGATACTCAGTTTGAAAGAAACACACGTCCACACTGGAAACACTCTCAAATTCAAGAAAAACTCGCATCGAAAGCCGTTCAGAAAGATACTCAAACGAGAATTGAAAAGATACTCAAAATGCAATAGTAAACATACTCAAACGATAGAAAGATACTCAGTTTGAAAGAAACACACATCCACACTGGAAACACTCTCAAATTCAAGAAAAACTCGCATCGAAAGCCGTTCAGAAAGATACTCAAACGAGAATTGAAAAGATACTCAAATTGCAATAGTAAACATACTCAAACGATAGAAAGATACTCAGTTTGAAAGAAACACACGCCCACACTGGAAACACTCTCAAATTCAAGAAAAACTCGCATCAGAAAGGCTTACAGAATGATACTCAAACGAGAATTGAAAAGATACTCAAAGTGCAATAGTAAACATACTCAAATGATAGAAAGATACTCAGTTTGAAAGAAACACACGCCCACACTGGAAACACTCTCAAATTCAATAGAAACTCGCATCAGAAAGCCTTACAGAAAGATACTCAAACGAGAATTGAAAAGATACTCAAAGAGAAATAGTAAACATACTCAAACGATAGAAAGATACTCAGTTTGAAAGAAACACACGCCCACACTGGAAACACTCTCAAATTCAAGAAAAACTCGCATCGAAAGCCGTTCAGAAAGATACTCAAACGAGAATTGAAAAGATACTCAAAGAGCAATAGTAAACATACTCAAACGAAAGAAAGATACTCAGTTTGAATGAAACACACGCCCACACTGGAAACACTCTCAAATTCAAGAAAAACTCGCATCGAAAGCCGTTCAGAAAGATACTCAAACGAGAATTGAAAAGATACTCAAAGAGCAATAGTAAACATACTCAAACGATAGAAAGATACTCAGTTTGAAAGAAACACACGCCCACACTGGAAACACTCTCAAATTCAATAGAAACTCGCATCAGAAAGGCTTACAGAAAGATACTCAAACGAGAATTGAAAAGATACTCAAAGTGCAATAGTAAACATACTCAAACGATAGAAAGATACTCAGTTTGAAAGAAACACACGTCCACACTGGAAACACTCTCAAATTAAAGAAAAACTCGCATCGAAAGCCGTTCAGAAAGATACTCAAACGAGAATTGAAAAGATACTCAAAATGCAATAGTAAACATACTCAAACGAGAATTGAAAAGATACTCAAAGTGCAATAGTAAACATACTCAAACGATAGAAAGATACTCAGTTTGAAAGAAACACACGTCCACACTGGAAACACTCTCAAATTCAAGAAAAACTCGCATCGAAAGCCGTTCAGAAAGATATTCAAACGAGAATTGAAAAGATACTCAAAATGCAATAGTAAACATACTCAAACGAGAATTGAAAAGATACTCAAAGTGCAATAGTAAACATACTCAAACGATAGAAAGATACTCAGTTTGAAAGAAACACACGTCCACACTGGAAACACTCTCAAATTCAAGAAAAACTCGCATCGAAAGCCGTTCAGAAAGATACTCAAACGAGAATTGAAAAGATACTCAAAATGCAATAGTAAACATACTCAAACGAGAATTGAAAAGATACTCAAAATGCAATAGTAAACATACTCAAACGATAGAAAGATACTCAGTTTGAAAGAAACACACGCCCACACTGGAAACACTCTCAAATTCAAGAAAAACTCGCATCGTAAGCCGTTCAGAAAGATACTCAAACGAGAATTTAAAAGATACTCAAATTGCAATAGTAAACATACTCAAACGATAGAAAGATACTCAGTTTGAAAGAAACACACGCCCACACTGGAAACACTCTCAAATTCAAGAAAAACTCGCATCAGAAAGCCTTACAGAAAGATACTCAAACCAGAATTGAAAAGATACTGAAAGTGCAATAGTAAACATACTCAAACGATAGAAAGATACTCAGTTTGAAAGAAACACACGCCCATACTGGAAACACTCTCAAATTTAAGAAAACTCGCATCAGAAAGGCTTACAGAAAGATACTCAAACGAGAATTGAAAAGATACTCAAAGTGCAATAGTAAACATACTCAAACGATAGAAAGATACTCAGTTTGAAAGAAACACACGTCCACACTGGAAACACTCTCAAATTCAAGAAAAACTCGCATCGAAAGCCGTTCAGAAAGATACTCAAACGAGAATTGAAAAGATACTGAAATTGCAATAGTAAACATACTCAAACGATAGAAAGATACTCAGTTTGAAAGAAACACACGCCCACACTGGAAACACTCTCAAATTCAAGAAAAACTCGCATCAGAAAGCCTTACAGAAAGATACTCAAACGAGAATTGAAAAGATACTGAAAGTGCAATAGTAAACATACTCAAACGATAGAAAGATACTCAGTTTGAAAGAAACACACGCCCATACTGGAAACACTCTCAAATTTAAGAAAAACTCGCATCGAAAGCCGTTCAGAAAGATACTCAAACGAGAATTGAAAAGATACTCAAAGAGCAATAGTAAACATACTCAAACGATAGAAAGATACTCAGTTTGAAAGAAACACACGCCCACACTGGAAACACTCTAAAATTCAATAGAAACTCGCATCAGAAAGGCTTACAGAAAGATACTCAAACGAGAATTGAAAAGATACTCAAAGTGCAATAGTAAACATACTCAAACGATAGAAAGATACTCAGTTTGAAAGAAACACACGTCCACACTGGAAACACTCTCAAATTCAAGAAAAACTCGCATCGAAAGCCGTTCAGAAAGATAGTCAAACGAGAATTGAAAAGATACTCAAAATGCAATAGTAAACATACTCAAACGATAGAAATATACTCAGTTTGAAAGAAACACACGCCCACACTGGAAACACTCTAAAATTCAATAGAAACTCGCATCAGAAAGGCTTACAGAAAGATACTCAAACGAGAATTGAAAAGATACTCAAAGTGCAATAGTAAACATACTCAAACGATAGAAAGATACTCAGTTTGAAAGAAACACACGTCCACACTGGAAACACTCTCGAATTCAAGAAAAACTCGCATCGAAAGCCGTTCAGAAAGATACTCAAACGAGAATTGAAAAGATACTCAAAATGCAATAGTAAACATACTCAAACGATAGAAAGATACTCAGTTTGAAAGAAACACACATCCACACTGGAAACACTCTCAAATTCAAGAAAAACTCGCATCGAAAGCCGTTCAGAAAGATACTCAAACGAGAATTGAAAAGATACTCAAATTGCAATAGTAAACATACTCAAACGATAGAAAGATACTCAGTTTGAAAGAAACACACGCCCACACTGGAAACACTCTCAAATTCAAGAAAAACTCGCATCAGAAAGGCTTACAGAATGATACTCAAACGAGAATTGAAAAGATACTCAAAGTGCAATAGTAAACATACTCAAATGATAGAAAGATACTCAGTTTGAAAGAAACACACGCCCACACTGGAAACACTCTCAAATTCAATAGAAACTCGCATCAGAAAGCCTTACAGAAAGATACTCAAACGAGAATTGAAAAGATACTCAAAGAGAAATAGTAAACATACTCAAACGATAGAAAGATACTCAGTTTGAAAGAAACACACGCCCACACTGGAAACACTCTCAAATTCAAGAAAAACTCGCATCGAAAGCCGTTCAGAAAGATACTCAAACGAGAATTGAAAAGATACTCAAAGAGCAATAGTAAACATACTCAAACGAAAGAAAGATACTCAGTTTGAATGAAACACACGCCCACACTGGAAACACTCTCAAATTCAAGAAAAACTCGCATCGAAAGCCGTTCAGAAAGATACTCAAACGAGAATTGAAAAGATACTCAAAGAGCAATAGTAAACATATTCAAACGATAGAAAGATACTCAGTTTCAAAGAAACACACGCCCACACTGGAAACACTCTCAAATTCAATAGAAACTCGCATCAGAAAGGCTTACAGAAAGATACTCAAACGAGAATTGAAAAGATACTCAAAGTGCAATAGTAAACATACTCAAACGATAGAAAGATACTCAGTTTGAAAGAAACACACGTCCACACTGGAAACACTCTCAAATTCAAGAAAAACTCGCATCGAAAGCCGTTCAGAAAGATACTCAAACGAGAATTGAAAAGATACTCAAAATGCAATAGTAAACATACTCAAACGATAGAAAAATACTCAGTTTGAAAGAAACACACGCCCACACTGGAAACACTCTCAAATTCAAGAAAAACTCGCATCGAAAGCCGTTCAGAAAGATACTCAAACGAGAATTTAAAAGATACTCAAATTGCAATAGTAAACATACTCAAACGATAGAAAGATACTCAGTTTGAAAGAAACACACGCCCACACTGGAAACACTCTCAAATTCAAGAAAAACTCGCATCAGAAAGCCTTACAGAAAGATACTCAAACCAGAATTGAAAAGATACTGAAAGTGCAATAGTAAACATACTCAAACGATAGAAAGATACTCAGTTTGAAAGAAACACACGCCCATACTGGAAACACTCTCAAATTTAAGAAAAACTCGCATCGAAAGCCGTTCATAAAGATACTCAAACGAGAATTGAAAAGATACTCAAAGAGCAATAGTAAACATACTCAAACGATAGAAAGATACTCAGTTTGAAAGAAACACACGCCCACACTGGAAACACTCTCAAATTCAAGAAAAACTCGCATCGAAAGCCGTTCAGAAAGATACTCAAACGAGAATTGAAAAGATACTGAAATTGCAATAGTAAACATACTCAAACGATAGAAAGATACTCAGTTTGAAAGAAACACACGCCCACACTGGAAACACTCTCAAATTCAAGAAAAACTCGCATCAGAAAGCCTTACAGAAAGATACTCAAACGAGAATTGAAAAGATACTGAAAGTGCAATAGTAAACATACTCAAACGATAGAAAGATACTCAGTTTGAAAGAAACACACGCCCATACTGGAAACACTCTCAAATTTAAGAAAAACTCGCATCGAAAGCCGTTCAGAAAGATACTCAAACGAGAATTGAAAAGATACTCAAAGAGCAATAGTAAACATACTCAAACGATAGAAAGATACTCAGTTTGAAAGAAACACACGCCCACACTGGAAACACTCTAAAATTCAATAGAAACTCGCATCAGAAAGGCTTACAGAAAGATACTCAAACGAGAATTGAAAAGATACTCAAAGTGCAATAGTAAACATACTCAAACGATAAGTATGTTAGATTTCGATTAAGACCGCTTGGAATGAATCGAATGTGTTAAGTGTCTTTGTGTTTAGGTTACTGCTTAGGACCCTAATTGCATGATCCAACCTTAGTTATTCATGATAGTGTCTCGGCATGACTCTTAAAGGAGAACTAGAACTTGACTTTCGTTAGCTTTGTATGATTTGTTTTGGTGATTGTTTATGTGTTGGTTGGTTGATCACATGTATATAGTAGTTTAGGTTTTATTTACTGTTTTTATGATTCAAACCGATCCTATATCTCAAATCTTTTATATCTTTATGAATTCGTGTTAATTGATGTGATCCTAAGCCCTGGATGGATCCCCGGTTTGTAAACGATACCCTCTTGCTTTATACTACTTACGATGCTTACAGGGTTAAATATTGATGTCGAGTAATCGAGCACTCATCAAATGGCGCCGTTGCCGGGGATCCATAAGAGATGGATCCCTAACTTTTAATGCGAATTCATTGTTTATATTGTACATTTGTATATTCTTATCTTATTTTCTTGTAACGTTTAGTAATTTATCTTAGGATGTTGCTTTGATGATTGAGTGAATGATTGTTGTAGGTTGTAAATCGAACGGAATAGGTAAAGTCCCTTTTGTTAATATTAGCCTTAACCCTTCATGCTAGCTCTCGAGTTTGCATGAGGTTGAGGGCGGCTTCTATTAACACTTGGAGATTTGTCTAACACCCAAGTTTGTTTCTAGCTGAGTAAGGGGCACGCTCTTTCATTACTCTGGTGCATGGGACCAAAAATGGATCTCAGAGAACTATTGACTGACATACATCTCGGTG